>NC_059072.1:256146380-256178521 GCF_020497125.1 Mauremys mutica
ACAGAGATTTGACCATATCTGTATGGAAGATGTCTATTTCTGCTGCCATCTCTGTCCCTTAGCTTGGTCACATTCTTGACTGAGAGGGATACAGAATGTTGGCAGAGGATAGATACTAATGAAGTACAGTCTTTGCCACTTTTTCTAGTGATTTTGACTAGGAATGGGACATTAGGGATGGGGAAGTCATTATTAGTATTCAGTCTATTTACTGGAAAACTAGCCAGTAAGGCTGTGTATAGGAACTTTACACTTCTTAAGCACTAAGGGGGTAGGAAAACCGCCCCCAATATTTAGAGTGGCTGAAGTGGTTCCCACCCCCCCACACTTCCGGTCAGGAGACACACTGATTAAGCGCCGACTAGGTGTATATCTCTAAAGTACGCAGTGCATAAAGCACCAATCAGGAGAGGGGGCAAAACGTTAGCTTAAGTTTGTACATGCGTATAATAAAATAATTTATGTAACCAATTATAATAAATAGACGTGGACAGCCCCGTTGGGGGCGCTCCACGGGAACAGACTGACTGACTTGGCTTCGTCATTGCTACAGCTGTGAAAAAAATTCTGTAAAACCTTTTTGGGGAGAAGGAATAGGGTTTCTTTTTCTTTAAAAATTAAAAAAAAATTTGCTGAAAGATTCTGGTTTTCTGCTCAATCAAAAAGCAAAATCACCCAAGCCAAAATGTTTTGGTTCTTGGTATTTTTTACCATAAATTTTAGTTTTTGATAGCTGAAAAATAAAAATAAAAAGTTTTCATTTTTTTGGAAAACATATCAAATGTTCCTTCGGGGCGGGGGGGCGGGGGAACAAATTCCAAGCTGTTCTACTGGCTGATCTATCAAACACTTGAGAGATGTGGACAGATTTCTGTCTTCAGAGAAGGCATTGCTGACTTTGGTCACTCGTGTTTTTGACTAATACGTTTTTCCCCACCCATGATTGTTGTCAGGGCTCTGACTCATAGTAGTGGATCAGGATATCAAGTGTTGGTGTCTGAGATTGGTTTAAATGTTAAGAGAGGTTGAGTGGCCCCTGCTTTTTGCCACTTTGGTATTCTTTGTCCTTAAGAGACTGTTTCATACCCACACAATTTCCAGCTGTGGAGTTTCCGCTGGAGGTGGGCAGCTTTAGTTTCAGAGCAGCCCACCAGTCTATATTCTAGTGATGATATGCTGAATTTGCAAATCCCCCAGCGGGCCACCCTTCAGTTTCTTGAGATGTACTAACCAGCAGCAGGGTCCCTGAAAGAAAGAACATTTCATGTCACTTCAGCTCCTCTCCAGGCAGACTGTCCATCAGTAGAGTCTGAACCAGTAAAAGCTGATACAGACGCTGAATTAATCTGTCCATAATTGCCCCAAATGTGTAATATTGCCATCTCAATTAATCAGTGGTGGATGTAAGAATGGCAGATGGGTTCTTGTAGCATAATGAGAGGATGAGAAGCCAAAGAAGCGGGAATGGGGGACAGCAACTGCAGTTTAAAAAAAGAAAGCTCTTGTGATCTGCACGATGCATGTTACACAGCCAGTCACAGAAGCCTTAATTTGATTCCTCTTTAAGGACCTACAATGCCAAGATAAAGTAACATATAGTCAGCAGAAGTCAAAGCAGTGCAAAAGCATGTTTAACATCTAGTTGCAGATAATGAAAAATACTCAATAGCAATGTTGATAAACAAACCTATAAACAACTGGAATGATTTTACAAAGTCACCGCACAGCTAAATCATCTGACAAAATGCAGCTGTTTGGGTCACTCAGACATCTAACCCTTGTCTCCTTCAACCTTCAAAGGACTAATATGAACTAATTACTAAACATTATCCAAAAGCATTAGCACTCCTGATCCAGAGATTAACTATTCATTTTAACACACTGAAGAATCCAAATGTTTTAATGTGAAATTCTACAAGTACAATACAGATATTTTTTACCTGGGGAGACACATGGTTCAAGCTTAGGGATTTGAAGTAGAATGTAATCAGAATTCATGTCACAGCTGTACTTCCTGTTCTCCATGCAATCTCCATGGTCATGTGTGATAGTAAAATTGTGCAATATATTTAGCACAAATTCAATTTGGAACCCCTTCCTGAAGGGAGCACTGAATTTACAAGGTTGCTGTGTTAAGAAACTGTTCAGGATTTTAGTTAATTTTTTTTTATATGTTTAAAGTTTTGCTCCTCAGAATGAATTAATAAGATACCACATTCCATTTTCCACTCCCTTCTCAAGACACATTTCTTCCATAAAGCCTTCCAAAAATAACCACTGCAAGATTCCAAAACCAACTTGAAGTAATAACAGTACCTCGGTGTGTTTGCACTGATTTGTCTTTGTCTGAATTAGATTATAATACTTAGGAGCCAGGACGAGTGTCTCCTCATGTCTGTATAACCCCAAGCCCACTCTCAGCAGGCAACAAGTAATGAGATATATTTCCTGAGGAACAACAGGTAAAAAAAAAAATATTGCTTATATACATGTCATACCTGCTATATTGATGAGTCAAGCACTCAAATCATAAGTCAAGCCCCCAAAATCATGAGATTGGTTTAAAAATCATAAGATTTAAAATACTAATAATTTGGGGGTGTTTTTATTTTGGGTTTTGAACCACTAGGGTGAGCTCAGGTCACATTTTCAAGCTTTTGTCTGCAACCATGAAACTTACTAGGGCTAGACACTTCCTTTTTTTTGTTTAAATGAAAGATAGGATTCTCTTGTAATCACTTCACATCAGCTGGGGCCTTTAGAGAAAAACTAGATATTGCAAGACTTCCATAAAATCACAAGAATCGGCAACACTGCATTATATTACAAATGGAATAGAGGTGAAAACTACCAGATTGATGGCAGTGAAAACTGAAGTCCTATATCTGTGTGTCCAGATATAGGACAAAGCTAGCTTTCCTGGGCCACCTTGCCAATGAGCATCAATTCCAATCTGCAATGGGCCACCTCTGTGGGTGAGTTCACTCACTATACCAGTTAAATAATTTATCCTCCACACTATACCACGGAGACACTGCTAACAACCAACTGCAGAGGTGGCGGGTTTTTATTGTGTGTTTTATTATGTATTATTAAACTATTGCCAGCCCTAAGCCTTCAAAAATCATGAGTCAACCCCCCATCCCCTATCAGGATATTGGTTTAAAAATAACAAATGTTGAGGTGGTGTGGGTTATTTGCCTTCTGGTTGTTTAGACTTTCCTATTCAGATTTTCAAGCTTTCTTCTGCAATCTTTTTAATGATGGCTGAGAGTTTCACACAATCGCATGATTCCAGATGCTGGGGCTTTACGAAAAATGCCAGATATCATAGCAAAAGCATGAACATTGGCAGCACTTCCCCTGGCTACTGGCTACCATGAACATGGACTGAGACCAATCTAATTCACACAGGCCACAAAACAGTCATCAGATGGCAACTTGTGCTGGCCTCCTCTGGCCTGCTCTGGTTCTGACCCATTCTGCTTAATACCAAGAGGCATGGCTCCATGTACCATGCAGCACATTGTATATGCTAAGCCCTCCATCGAAGCCCTAAATTTATGTGGCATTTCTGCAGTAAGTATGCAGCATTCATATGAACGTGGCAATAGGAACTGAATGATTACAGTTTGTTAATATTGATTCATTAGCAGTGATACATTCATTAACTGAAGGACTACAAAATCATTCCATTAACTGTAAGCTTCTCATCTGAAAGAGCAGAGAAAATGCAGCAGCAGAGGGAAAAAGCAATGTCCTGAGGGGAGGAGGGAAGGCTTACAGGAGGAAGCACCTGGCGTCTGGGTTCCAAGCTCTGCAGTAGTGGAGTTCTCCACTTATATTCTGTGCCGCTAAGGAATTGTAGGATGACAACTGCCTTCTCCTGCAACAATCCCCCGCTCCTTCCCAAGGTATGTAAGCCCCTTTTGATCCTCATGCTACAATACGCTTCCTGGTCCTTCACACACCTTGCCAGCCTCTGCTCCTCTTTCCCGCTTGTGGTGCACCTAAAATGGTATGTGGGCAAGTTGCAAAACTATAAAATGGTAGGAAAACTGATAGTTTTAAAGATGTTTGCAGCGCAGATTTATGTGACATCCTGGCCAAAAAAAAAAGGTAAATTATGCAGCTGTGAGTATAAGCACGTATGTACATGGTTCACCAAGGCCTGAACCTGCTGTCGGCGGCCCTGCCCGTGAGTCAGGACAAGACCAGGTTTAGGTCCATTGTGGCACAGGGGATCTTGGCATATGGGAACGACATGGTCAAGGCCCTTCAGGAAACAGGAGGTCATTGAGTGGGAGAAGACCAAATGTCCTTGCACCGGTGGGTGGAAGGCCGATTATGGCTGCCAGGTGCACCCTGACCGAGGCAGGTGCTAGTCCTTGGGTCCTAAGGGATAGGAGGAGTCCACGATAAGCTGTGAGAGGTGTGGTGGAGGGGGAGACCCCCTGCTCACTCGTCCACCTGGCGAACCTGGACCACTTCGCCACATACATCCAACGTTGTGGACAGCTACCATCTTTCCAGGAGGACTCGCCTTACCTGCTCTGAACACCTGTTCTCCTCCTTGTTTAGCACGGAGAAGCCACACTGTCAGGTGGAGTGTGGCCAGATTGGGATGGAGGAGGCAGCCCTTGTCCTGGGAGCGGAGGTCCGGGCGGAGCGGCTGTGCCCTCGGGAGGGCCGCCAAGAGGTGTAGGAGGGGCCCATACCAGTGTTGGTGGGCCCACGCCAGGGCTATGAGAATGACTCTCGCACCTGGCTCCACTTTCACCTTCTGAAGGACCTTGGTGATGAGGGGGAATGGGGGGAAAGGAGTAGAGGAGCTGGCCCACGACCACTGTAGGAGGAACACATCGGAGATCGTTAGCCCCTTCCCCACCCCTCCTCTGGAGCAGAACTTTGGGGTGCAAAAACGCTGGTTCTGGCCAGGTTGGCTAAACAGATCGATATGGGGATACTCCCCATTTTCGGAAGAGCCTTGGCCACTTGTATCTGGGTAGGAGAAGACCCTGCTGAGCGCGGTCCGCTTGTGTATTGCGGAATGCCCGGGAGGTGGGCGGGGTGGCCACCCACAGGGAGATAACTCTCATGGGTTATACAGAACTCCCACTGGTTCACACTCAGGGCTTCCCAGCAGAGGGTTAGGGAGTGGATCCCACCTTGCCTGTTGATGTAGGTACATGGCAGGGGTGTTGTCCCGTGAGGACCCTGACCAGCCCCTCCCACGGAGTTCCGGTGTAGAAAAGCCAACGCACCGGCCAAACTGCTACTGCCCTGAGCTCTTTGACATTTATGTGTAGGGACAGGATACCGGGGTCTGACCACGGTTCCCTGGGTCTGCACGTTCCCTTTGTGCGGCTCCCCCAGCCCGAGGTCCGAAAGACGTTTGGGACACCAGGTTCTATGGAAGGACTGGCCATAACCGAAATGAGAACTCATTGCAGCATATTGCTCAGGAAAGACCACCACTTGAAGGGGAAGCCAGTATCGGGGGGAATGGAACCTATGAGCACCTTGTCTAGGGCGGATCCCGAGAAGCTTCAGGAGAATTTGGAGAGGGGCTAGCCAGATCTGGAGGGGGCCTCATTCGTAGTCTGGTTGGTGGCCAAAACCACATAACGTCAACAACCACTGCCATGTGCCCCAGGAAATTCGAAGGCACGCCCTCGGCCGTGGGGGGTTTTTTTCACCAGGAAAGCCACGACTGAGGCGATAAGATCCCTTAGAGTCTTCAAAACCTGTCCAAGGGGAAGAGATGGCTGTGGCCCTCGAGGAGTTCTCAGTCAGAGGTCCCAATGAACTCTATGATGATTGCTGAATGGGAACTTAATGTTGATTTGGTCTTGTTCACCACTAGGCCAAGGACCGGTGTCATGGTCAATAGGGAGCATGCTCCACATGGGTCTTTACCTCGGAGCGGGATTCCCCCTTGAGGGAGCCAGTCATCCAGGTAAGGAAAAAGATCTGTACCCCGCCCTCACCCCCGCCCTGAGATATGGCCAGCTACCACAGCCATACATTTCATAGAAGCAGCAAAAGAATCCTATGGTGGCACCTTATAGACTAACAGACGTTATTGCAAAGCATGAGCTTTCGTGAGGGTGGAATACCCCACTTCTTTCGGATGGACATTTCATAAACAACCGGGGTGCCCATGGATAGGCCAAACGGAGGACTGCAAACCTGGTATGTGGTCCCCATCCCCACCCAAAAAGCAGAGGAAGTGCCTGTGCCCCTCGAATTATATGGATGTGAAAACTACGCCATCCTGAAGGTCCCAGGGCCACAATACCAGTCCACTCGGGTCCACGGAGGGGATAATAGAGGCCAGGAGTGGACACCATGCAGAACTTGGAACGGACTAAAACTGGTTTAGTGTCCTGCAGGTCCAGGATGGGCCTGAGGCTCTGCCTTTTGGGCCTTCAGGATCAGGATGTATCGGGAGTAGAACCCTTTGCCCTGGAATTCTATAGGTACCCATTTCCACTGCCCCAGGTGCAGTAGTCCAGTCCACCGCCTCCTGCCCCAGGAAAGCGGACAATCTGCTCCGTGTCCCCCGGGACCACCATGGAGGGTGGGTGATTTGGCTATGCGGGGGGCAAGGTGAACTGTAACATAGTAGCCCATTGGGAAAACTGGTACTGAGGTATCCCCACTGATTCTGATGTTATGTGGGACCACACCCTGCAGAAGGCAGACAATCCGTTGCAGAACACAAACTTTAAGAAAACGGGGTATCCCGGGCAACAGGGCCAAGCGCCCCCTTTGCTAAAAATAGTCCAAAAACCGCCTCTTTCCCTGCCTCTTGCCCTTGGAGGGCCCAGGCTGCGGGGCGGAGCAGACGGGACTGGACTGCCGCTGAGACCGGCGGGTTCTGGGTTCTCTGGGGCCTTTTAGATATATGGGGGGCTCGTATCTGCTGCTTGCAGGTTGGAAGCCGCTGGAAAGGATGATTTGGCCTTGTCCTTAGCCGGAGGGACGTTAGAGGCCCAAGGGTCTGCAAAGGTAGTGCGGGGGTAATGCTTTCATGTCCCATGACAGCCTGACGTCCGGCAGGTCCGCAGAGGAGTGCCTTCCCATCGAACGGGAGGTCCTGCATCAGGGATTGGGCCTCCACTGACGAGTCCTGACAACAGGAGCCCACGACGCCCCTGCGCAATCAAGGAAAACCACGGAAGCCATCGAGCCGGGGCCGCTAGTGTCAGCTGCATCCGACGCCGTTTGCAGGGCCGCTTTAAGCAGCCACTGCCCCCCCTCTTCTTCCACACAGCAACTTGAAAGTCCTTACCTATCCGCAAGCGGGAGGAGGGGCTTGAACTTAGGCAGAAGTGACCTTTCCTAAGGGTCTCATATCTGCTCAGTCCCTGGCCTAGGGGTTGGCTTACCCTAAGCTGGGAAACTCGCCAGAGAAATAAAGCTTTTCTTCCAAAGGAGTCCAGCTGTCTAGGCATCCTTATTTATTGGGGGTGGGTGCGGCTGGCCCCTGCTCGCTCCCTGTGGGTTTAACTGGATTCCACCAACGAGGGCGGAGTATGGGTGCCGGGTGGGAATAGAGGTATTCATGGTCCTTTGGCCAGCACAAAGTATTTTCCTCTCCGCCTTCTTGGAGATTAGGGCGAAGCCAAGGAGGGCAGGGGTTTCGCCACAGGGTGTTGGAGATGTTGGGCAATACCCTGGTGCTGCAGGGGCAGGGCCACGTGGCCCGGTGCCGAGGGAGATAGAATGTTGAAGGAGGGAATCGGATGGACCCTCCATTCTCCTCGGCCTGCAGCTGGAGGGCTGGATGCCAATCGCTTTAGCAGTTCTTGGTGTGCCTTGTAGTCCTCCTGGGTGGGACTGATGGCAGAGGCGCCGATATGGTGTCGTCCAGTGCCGGGGAGAGGGGCCTAGCATGGAGCCGAGAGCCTCGGGACGGATGCTGGGGAGTTCGAGCCCCAGATCAGAGTCTGGTGCGCAGGGCCCGCCGACTTGTGACCTGCCGACTTGTCCCGTAGGCGGCCAGAGGAGCCGACGGAGCCTGAGTACGCTCCGGCGACTGAAAATGAGCCCCTGTCCCAGGCTGGCATCGGTGGCCACGGTGCCCACTGGCACCATTGTCCCTGCCATGGGGCCCCTTTAGCTATTGACCCCGGCTGAGAGCCCAATGGCACTATCAGTCCCAGCTGGACAGCGTAAAACCCCGAGGCTGGGTGGCCAGGTTACCAAGGCCGTAGTCACTGACAAATGCTCGGTAGCCCCAGGAGCGGTAGGAATGGTGCCCTGTGAAGCTGTCTCCCTCGTCCAGGATCCTCGATGTCAAGGAATGGTACTCTAGCTGAAGAACTCCCCTTAGGGTACTTGTGACGGCGACACGAGGACCAGTGCCTTGGAGCTGAGGCACCCCCAGGGGAGTCCCTCGAGCGCCACGTCTAGCTGATTAGGAGCTCAGAACAGGAATGAACAGCGTCTAATCCCATCGAGAGCGGCTGCGGCTAACCCACCGCCCACTCAGGGGGACAGTCCTGGTGCCACTCTTGGTGCCTACGCTCGCTGGCAGCAGGCATCGAGGGTCCCTGTGACCCCTGTCCCAACGGTGACCCGGATGGTCTGGCTGGTGTTGAGGGTGGGCAGGAGCTGCAAGACAGGCGGCCACTGTGCGGCGAGCGGTGCAGAGAGCAAATCCCTCGGAGTGGGAAGTGCGCCTGGCTGGAGAGGTCTGGTGGGCACCCAATGGAGGCTTGCCATGAGAACCTGGGGCCCATGCTTGGGACTGGCAGGCTCCTAATGTCCTTCGCAGCCTGCAACGCCTCTGGCGCTGATGGCATCCGTACCGGTAGGGGATAACACGGGCTGACGGTTGCCAAGGCTGCTCCGCCCACATGAGTCAGAGGTCTTGGAGCCCGGGGGGGACCGAGGGCTGCCCAACACCGGACCAGGCCTCCCCCTTTTCCTTGGTCATGGCGCTGCTGAGAGTAAGAGGGCCCTTCCCTTGCTTTTTGGAAGGAGAGGCGGCGCCGACTGGTTGAAGGGCCCTCGCTACACACCCAGATGACGTGGCGGCTGGTGCCGAGTCCGCCCAGCGTGCCGGCATTTGGGCCAGTGCCAACTCCGTCAGGGGGAAAGAGCTTGAAGTCTAATGTCCTCTCCTTCTTAGGTCCTTGGCTTGAACGACAGGCAGATCTTACAACCATCACTGATGTGAGACTCACTCAGGCAGTCGGAGACATTCAGCGTGCAGGTCACTGCGAGGCATAGAGCGGCATCGAGGATTGCATGACGTGAATCCTGGAATTCGCTAACAACTGAAAAAACGATCCACAAATGGTACCCACTAAGGGTCAAGAAGAAAAGGCTGCAGCAGAGCTGGAGCACAAAGTTCCGACTCACCTTCACTTGCGACCAGAAGGAACTGAGGGTGGGGGAAAGCCCGTGCCTCACCTTAATAGGTGCGATATACAGGCCCAACTCCCAGGGGGTCGCCACAGTGCTCCTCCAGTAGGGATACTGCTAAGGGCAAAACTTCCAGCTCAGGTGCACATGGGCGAGCACGCACACCTACTGTGGAATACACATGAGCAATCACTCGAGAAAGAAGCAGTTTTCCAAAACTATAATACCCTTCTCTTTAACCATTCAGTGTTTCCTTGGAAATGCACTAAACACTGTTCAGGGAACAATTTAATATAGGGTGACCAGACGTCCCGATTTTAAATTGGACCTGTCCCGATATTTGTGCTTGGTTTGTTCCCGCGTCCCCGACCAATGTTAGGTCCGGGAACACTGGACAAACAACCAAAGGCTCCAGAGCCCGGAAGGGCTCGCACCCTCAGCCCCGCCCCAAACTATCCGCCCGCTCCATTCCCCCCATGTCGATCCCTCCCCAAAATCCTGGGCACCCCCATCCCTGCCCCCCTCACTGCCCCCATTTGGCTCCCTCTCCCCAAATCCCCCCACTTGCTAAGCACGCGCCATGCCACAGGAGACGCAGGGAGCGCAGGGCTGGGGTGAGTGTGAGTCCGGCCTGGCCCCGAGCAGGCAGGACTCGGGTGCGGTACCTGGAGGGAGAGTATGGGGTGGCCTGTGGGGCCAAGTGGCGGCTGTTGCAGCTCCCACTGCTGTGGGTGGAGGAAGCGGCCGCTGGCCAAGCTCGGCGGCTGTGGCTCTGGCGCCCATGAACCCCCCGAGCCCGGGCCTGCTGCGGGGACCCAGCAGCGTGCACGCTGCGCCCAGCCCCTGCCCAGTCGCATCTGGGCTGGCTGCCCAGCTGGTGCAATACCACGGGCGGCCCCGGACTGGGGGCAGCAGGCCCCAGTTCCCCCATCCCGCTCGGGTCCCGCAGGGGAACGAACGGGGCTGGGCTGCCGATGCCTCCGCCGCGGGATTGCACCAGCCGGGCAGCCAGCCCAGACACGACTGGCCAGGGGTTGGGGGTTGCGTGCGCGCTGCTGGGTCCCCGCAGCAGGCCCGGGCTCGAGGGGTTCAGGCCCAGGATCCACGTGCTTGGCCACTTCCTCCCTTCGCGACAGTGGGAGCTGCAGCAGCATCTGCTCCCGACTTCCGCTGCCCAGGTGGGGAGAACAGCCACCGCCTGGCCCCGCGGGCCGCCCCCTACTCTCCATCCAGGTACCGCGCCCGAGTCCTGCCTGCTCGGGGCCAGGCCGGACTCACACTCACCCCGGCCCCGCGCTCCCCTGCGTCTCCTGGGCATGGCGTGCTTAGCAAGAGGCGGGGATTTGGGGAGGGAGCCAATGGGGCAGTGAGGGGGCAGGGATGGGGGTGGGGATTTGGGGAGGGATCGAATGGGGGATGGAGCGGGCGGAGTTGGGGCGGGGGAGGGTGCGAGCCCTTCCGGGCTCTGGAGCCTTTGCTTGTTTGTCCAGTGTCCCGACCTAACATTGGTCGGGACGCGGGACAAACAAGCAAATATCGGGACAGTCCCAATAAAATCGGGACGTCTGGTCACCCTATATTAAATTGTTCCCTGAACAGTGTTTAGTGCATTTCCAAGGAAACACTGAATGGTTACAAGAGAAGGGTATAGTTTTGGAAAACTGCTTCTTCTTCGAGTGATTGCTCATGTGTATTCCACAGTAGGTGTGCGTGCTCGCCATGTGCACCAGTGCTGGAAGTTTTTCCCTTAGCAGTATCCATACTGGAGGAGCACTGTGGCGACCCCTGGAGTGGCGCCTGTATATCGCACTATAAGGTGAGCCACGGGCTTCCCCCACCCTCAGTTCCTTCTTGTCGCAAGTGAAGGTAGTCGGAACTTTTGTGCTCCAGCTCTGCTGCAGCCTTTTCTTCTTGACCTTAGTGGTACCATTTGTGGATCGTTTCTTCAGTTGTTAGAGTATTCCAGGATTCAAGTCATGCAACTCCTGTTGCCGCTCTATGCCTAGCAGTGACCTGCACGCTGAATGTCTCCGCTGCCTGAGTGAGACTCACATCAGTGACTGTTGTAAGATCTGCATGTCGTTCAAGCCAAGGACTAAGAAGGAGAGAGACATTAGACTTCAAGCTCTCCTGACGGAGTTGGCACTGGCCCCAATGCCGGCACGCTGGGCGGACTCGGCACCAGCCGCCACGTCATCGGTGTGTAGCGAGGGCCCTTCAACCAGTCGGCGCCGCTCTCCTTCCAAAAAGCAAGGGAAGGGCCCTTCCTCTCAGCAGCGCCATGACAAGGAAAAGGGGGAGGCTGGTCCCGTGTTGGGCAGCCCTCGGTCCCCCCCGGGCTCAAGACCTCTGACTCATGTGGGGCGGAGCAGCCTGGCACCGTCAGCCCGTGTATCCCCACCGGTACGGATGCCATCAGCGCCAGAGGCGATGCAGGCTGCGAAGGACATTATGAGCCTGCCAGTCCCAAGCATGGGCCCCAGGTCTCATGGCAAGCCTCCATTGGGTGCCCACCAGACCTCTCCAGCCAGCCGCACTTCCCACTCCGAGGATTGCTCTCTGCACCGCTCGCCGCACAGTGGCCGCCTGTCTTGCAGCTCCTGCCCACCCTCAACACCAGCCAGACCATCCGGGTCACCGTTGGGACAGGAGTCACAGGGACCCTCGATGCCTGCTGCCAGCGAGCGTAGGCACCAAGAGAGGCACCAGGAATGCTCCCCTGAGTGGCGGGGTACCGCAGCCGCTCTCGATGGGATAGACGCTGTCATTCCTGTTCGAGCTCCTAATCAGCTAGACGTGGCGCTCGAGACTCCCCTGGGGGTGCCTCAGCACCAAGGCACTGGTCCTCGTGTCGCCGTCACAAGTACCGAAGTAGTTCTTCAGGCAAGTACCATTCCTTGACATCGAGGTCCAGGACCCGAGGGAGACAGCATCACAGGCACCATTCCTACCGCTCCTGGGGCACCGAGCATTTGTCAGTGACCTCGGCCTTGGTACCTGGCCACCCATCCTCGGTTTACGCTGTCCAGCTGGGACAGATAGTGCCATTGGGCTCTCAGCCGGGTCAATAGCAAGGGGCCCCATGGCAGGGACAATGGTGCCAGTGGGCACCGGTGGCCACCGATGCCAGCCGGGACAGGGGGCTCATTCAGTCGCCGGAGCGTCTCAGGCTCCGTCGGCCTCATCTGGCCGCCTACGGGACAAGTCGGCAGGTCCACAAGTCGGCGGGCCCGCGCCCAGACTCTGATCTGGGGCTCGACTCCCCAGCACCGACCGAGGCTCTCGGCTCCATGCAAGGCCCTCTCCCCGGCACTGGACGACACCATATCGGCGCCTCTGCCATCAGTCCCACAGGAGGACTACAAGGCACACCAAGAACTGCTTAAAGCGATTGGCATCCAGCCTCCAGCTGCAGGCCGAGGAGATGGAGGGTCCATCCGATTCCCTCTTCAACATTCTATCTCCCTCGGCACCGGGCCACGTGGCCCTGCCCCTGCACCAGGGTATTGCCAACATCTCCAACACCCTGTGGCGAACCCCTGCCTCCTTGGCCCCTATCTCCAAGAAGGCGGAGAGGAAATACTTTGTGCTGGCCAAGGACCATGAATACCTCTATTCCCACCCGGCACCCAACTCGCTCGTGGTGGAATCAGTAAACCACAGGGAGCGACAGGGCCAGCCCGCACCCACCCCCAATAATAAGGATGCCAGACAGCTGGACTCCTTTGGAAGAAAGCTTTATTTCTCTGCGAGTTTCCAGCTTAGGGTAGCCAACCCCTAGGCCTGACTGAGCAGATATGAGACCTTTGAAAGTCTCTGCCTAAGTTCAAGCCCCTCCTCCCGGATTGGGATAGGAAGGACTTCAAGTTGCTGGTGGAAGAGGGGGCAGTGGCTGCTAAAGCGGCCCTGCAAACGGCGTCGGATGCAGCTGACACTGCGGCCCGCTCGATGGCTTCCGTGGTTTCCATGCGCAGGGCGTCGTGGCTCCTGTTGTCAGGACTGTCAGTGGAGGCCCAATCCCTGATGCAGGACCTCCCGTTCGATGGGAAGGCACTCTCTGCGGACCTGACGGACGTCAGGCTGCATGGGATGAAAGATTCCCGCACTACTTTGCAGACCTTGGGCCTCTACGTCCCTCCGGCTAAGGACAAGGCCAAATCACTTCCAGCGGCTCAACCTGCAAGGAGCAGATACGAGCCCCCATATAAAAGGCCCAGAGACCAGAACCGCCGGTCTCAGCGGCAGTCCTGCTCCGCCCCGCAGCCTGGGCCCTCCAAGGGCAAGAGGCAGGGAAAGAGGCGGTTTTGACTATTTGCAAGGGGGCGCTGGCCCTGTTGCCCGGGATACCCCCGTTTAATAAAGTTTGTGTTCTGCAACGGATTGTCTGCCTTCTGCAGGGTGTGGTCCCCACATAACATCAGATCAGTGGGTCCTCAGTACCCATTTCCAAGGGCTACATGTTACAGTTTCACCTTGCCCCCGCCAAATCACCCACCCTCCATGGTGGTCCCGGGGGACACGGAGCATGTCCGCTTCCTGGGGCAGGAGGTGGACTGGCTACTGCACCTGGGGCAGTGGAAAGGGTACCTATAGAATTCCAGGGCAAAGGGTTCTACTCCCGATACTTCCTGATCCTGAAGGCCAAAGGCAGCCTCAGGCCCATCCTGGACCTGCAGGACCTAAACCAGTTTCTAGTCCGTTCCAAGTTCTGCATGGTGTCCCTGGCCTCTATTATCCCCTCCGTGGACCCGGGGGACTGGTATGTGGCCCTGGACCTTCAGGATGCGTATTTTCACATCCATATATTCGAGGGGCACAGGCACTTCCTCTGCTTTTGGGTGGGGATGGACCACTACCAGTTTTGCAGTCCTCCGTTTGGCCTATCCATGGCACCCAGGGTGTTTATGAAATGTACATTCCGAAGAAGTGGGTATTCACCCACGAAAGCTCATGCTGCAAAACGTCTGTTAGTCTATAAGGTGCCACAGGATTCTTTGCTGCTTCTATGAAATGTATGGCTGTGGGTAGTGGCCTATCTCAGGCGGGAGGGGGTACAGATCTTTTCCTTACCTGGATGACTGGCTCCTCAAGGGGGAATCCCGCTCCGAGGTAAAGACCCATGTGGAGCTGCTCCTATTGACATGCACCGGTCTTGGCCTAGTGGTGAACAAGACCAAATCAACATTAGTTCCCATTCAGCACATAGAGTTCATTGGGACCCTGCTGGACTCCTCGAGGGCCACAGCCTCTCTCCCCTTGGACAGGTTGAAGACTCTAAGGGATCTTATCGCCTCAGTCGTGGCTTTCCTGGTGACCACGGCGAGGGCGTGCCTTCGAATTCTGGGGCACATGGCAGTGTGTACTTATGTGGTTTGCCACACCAGACTCCGAATGAGGCCCCTCCAGATCTGGCTAGCCTCCCAATTCTCTGAAGCTCGGGACCGCCTAGACAAGGTGCTCATGGTTCCATCCCCGATACTGGCTTCCCTTCAGTGGTGGTCTTTCCTGAGCAATATGCTGCAAGGAGTTCTCTTTTCGGTATGCCAGTCCTTCCATAGAACCTGGTGTCCAACGCTTCGGACCTCGGCTGGGGAGCCCACAAAGGGAACGTGCAGACCCAGGGAACGTGGTCGACCCCGGACCTGTCCCTTCACATAAATGTCAAAGAGCTCAGGGCAGTGCAGTTGGCGTGCGTGGCTTTCTACACGGACCTCCGTTGGGAGGCTGGTTCAGGGTCCTCACGGACAACACCCCTGCCATGTACTACATCAACAGGCAAGGTGGGATCCACTCCCTAACCCTCTGCTGGGAAGCCCTGAACCAGTGGGAGTTCTGTATAACCCCATGATATCTCCCTGAGGGTGGCCCACCTCCCGGGCATCCGCAATACACAAGCGGACCGCCTCAGCAGGGTCTTCTCCCCCCAGTACAAGTGGCCAGCTCTTCCGAAAATGGGGAGTTCCCCATATCGATCTGTTCGCAACCTGCCAGAACCAGCGTTGCCCCAAGTTCTGCTCCAGAGGAGGGGGTGGGGGAAGGGCACGATCTCCGATGTGTTCCTCCTACAGTGGTCGGGCCAGCTCCTCTACTCCTTCCCCCCATTCCCCCTCATCACCAAGGTTCCTTCAGAAGGTGAAAGTGGACAGGTCTGAGAGTCATTCTCATAGCCCTGGCGTGGGCCCACCAACACTGGTATGGGCCCCTCCTACACCTCTTGGCGGCCCTCCCGAGGGCACTGCCGCTCCGCCCGGACCATCCGCTCCCAGGACAAGGGCTGCCTCCTCCATCCCAATCTGGCCACACTCCACCTGACAGTGTGGCTTCTCCGTGGCTAAACAAGGAGGAGAACAGGTGTTCAGAGCAGGTAAGGCGAGTCCTCCTGGAAAGATGGAAGCTGTCCACACGTTGGATGTATGTGGCGAAGTGGTCCAGGTTCGCCAGGTGGACGAGTGAGCAGGGGGGTCTCCCCCTCCACCACACCTCTCCAGCTTATCGTGGACTACCTCCTATCCACTTAGGACCCAAGGACTAGCACCTGCCTCGGTCAGGGTGCACCTGGCAGCCATATCGGCCTTCCACCCACCGTTGCAAGGAACATTTGGTCTTCTCCCACTCAATGACACTCCTGTTTCCTGAAGGTCCTTGACCATTCGTTCCCATATGCCAGATCCCCTGTGCCACAATGGGACCTAAACCTGGTCTTGTCCTGACTCACGGGCAGGGCCGCCGACAGCAGGTTCAGGCCTTGGTGAACCATGTACATACGTGCTTATACTCACAGCTGCATAATTTACCTTTTTTTTTTGGCCAGGATGTCACATAAATCTGCGCTGCAAACATCTTTAAAACTATCAGTTTTCCTACCATTTTAATAGTTTTGCAACTTGCCCACATACCATTTTAGGTGCACCACAAGCGGGAAAGAGGAGCAGAGGCTGGCAAGGTGTGTGAAGGACCAGGAAGCGTATTGTAGCATGAGGATCAAAAGGGGCTTACATACCTTGGGAAGGAGCGGGGGATTGTTGCAGGAGAAGGCAGTTGTCATCCTACAATTCCTTAGCGGCACAGAATATAAGTGGAGAACTCCACTACTGCAGAGCTTGGAACCCAGACGCCAGGTGCTTCCTCCTGTAAGCCTTCCCTCCTCCCCTCAGGACATTGCTTTTCCCTCTGCTGCTGCATTTTCTCTGCTCTTTCAGATGAGAAGCTTACAGTTAATGGAATGATTTTGTAGTCCTTCAGTTAATGAATGTATCACTGCTAATGAATCAATATTAACAAACTGTAATCATTCAGTTCCTATTGCCACGTTCATATGGAATGCTGCATACTTACTGCAGAAATGCCACATAAATTTAGGGCTTCGATTGGAGGGCTTAGCATATACAATGTGCTGCATGGTACATGGAGCCATGCCTCTTGGTATTAAGCAGAATGGGTCAGAACCAGAGCAGGCCAGAGGAGGCCAGCACAAGTTGCCATCTGATGACTGTTTTGTGGCCTGTGTGAATTAGATTGGTCTCAGTCCATGTTCATGGTAGCCAGTAGCCAGGGGAAGTGCTGCCAATGTTCATGCTTTTGCTATGATATCTGGCATTTTTCGTAAAGCCCCAGCATCTGGAATCATGCGATTGTGTGAAACTCTCAGCCATCATTAAAAAGATTGCAGAAGAAAGCTTGAAAATCTGAATAGGAAAGTCTAAACAACCAGAAGGCAAATAACCCACACCACCTCAACATTTGTTATTTTTAAACCAATATCCTGATAGGGGATGGGGGGTTGACTCATGATTTTTGAAGGCTTAGGGCTGGCAATAGTTTAATAATACATAATAAAACACACAATAAAAACCCGCCACCTCTGCAGTTGGTTGTTAGCAGTGTCTCCGTGGTATAGTGTGGAGGATAAATTATTTAACTGGTATAGTGAGTGAACTCACCCACAGAGGTGGCCCATTGCAGATTGGAATTGATGCTCATTGGCAAAGGGTGGCCCAGGAAAGCTAGCTTTGTCCTATATCTGGACACACAGATATAGGACTTCAGTTTTCACTGCCATCAATCTGGTAGTTTCACCTCTATTCCATTTGTAATATAATGCAGTGTTGCCAGATTCTTGTGATTTTATGGAAGTCTTGCAATATCTAGTTTTTTCTCTAAAGGCCCCAGCTGATGTGAAGTGATTACAAGAGAATCCTATCTTTCATTTAAACAAAAAAAAGGAAGTGTCTAGCCCTAGTAAGTTTCATGGTTTGCAGACAAAAGCTTGAAAATGTGACCTGAGCTCACCCTAGTGGTTCAAAACCCAAAATAAAAACACCCCCAAATTATTAGTATTTTAAATCTTATGATTTTTAAACCAATCTCATGATTTTGGGGGCTTGACTTATGATTTGAGTGCTTGACTTCATCAATATAGCAGGTATGACATGTATATAAAGCAATATTTTTTTTTTTACCTGTTGTTCCTCAGGAAATATATCTCATTACTTGTTGCCTGCTGAGAGTGGGCTTGGGGTTATACAGACATGAGGAGACACTCGTCCTGGCTCCTAAGTATTATAATCTAATTCAGACAAAGACAAATCAGTGCAAACACACCGAGGTACTGTTATTACTTCAAGTTGGTTTTGGAATCTTGCAGTGGTTATTTTTGGAAGGCTTTATGGAAGGAAATGTGTCTTGAGAAAGGGAGTGGGAAAATGGAATGTGGTTATCTTATTAATTCATTCTGAGGAGCAAAACTTTAAACATATAAAAAAAAATTAACTAAAATCCTGAACAGTTTCTTAACACAGCAACCTTGTAAATTCAGTGCTCCCTTCAGGAAGGGGTTCCAAATTGAATTTGTGCTAAATATATTGCACAATTTTACTATCACACATGACCATGGAGATTGCATGGAGAACAGGAAGTACAGCTGTGACATGAATTCTGATTACATTCTACTTCAAATCCCTAAGCTTGAACCATGTGTCTCCCCAGGTAAAAATATCTGTATTGTACTTGTTGAATTTCACATTAAAACATTTGGATTCTTCAGTGTGTTAAAATGAATAGTTAATCTCTGGATCAGGAGTGCTAATGCTTTTGGATAATGTTTAGTAATTAGTTTCATATTAGTCCTTTGAAGGTTGAAGGAGACAAGGGTTAGATGTCTGAGTGACCCAAACAGCTGCATTTTGTCAGATGATTTAGCTGTGCGGTGACTTTGTAAAATCATTCCAAGTTGTTTATAGGTTTGTTTATTCAACATTGCTATTGAGTATTTTTCATTATCTGCAACTAGATGTTAAACATGCTTTTGCACTGCTTTGACTTCTGCTGACTATATGTTACTTTATCTTGGCATTGTAGGTCCTTAAAGAGGAATCAAATTAAGGCTTCTGTGACTGGCTGTGTAACATGCATCGTGCAGTCACAAGAGCTTTCTTTTTTTAAACTGCAGTTGCTGTCCCCCTATTCCCGCTTCTTTGGGCTTTCTCATCCTCTCATTTATGCTACAGAACCCATCTGCCATTCTTACATCCACCACTGATTAATTGAGATGGCAATATTACACATTTGGGGCAATTATGGACAGATTAATTCAGCGTCTGTATCAGCTTTTACTGGTTCAGACTCTACTGATGGACAGTCTGCCTGGAGAGGAGCTGAAAGTGACATGAAATGTTCTTTCTTTCAGGGGACCCTGCTGCTGGTTAGTACATCTCAAGAAACTGAAGGGTTGGCCCGCTGGGGGATTTGCAAATTCAAGCATATCATCACTAGAATATAGACTGGTGGGCTGCTCTGAAACTAAAGCTGCCCACCTCCAGCGGAAACTCCACAGCTGGAAATTGTGTGGGTATGAAACAGTCTCTTAAGGACAAAGAATACCAAAGTGGCAAAAAGCAGGGGCCCACTCAACCTCTCTTAACATTTAAACCAATCTCAGGACACCAACACTTGATATCCTGATCCACTACTATGAGTCAGGAGCCCTGACAACAATCATGGGTGGGGAAAAACGTATTAGTCAAAAACACGAGTGGACCAAAGTCAGCAATGCCTTCTCTGAAGACAGAAATCTGTCCACATCTCTCAAGTGTTTGATAGATCAGCCAGTAGAACAGCTTGGACTTTGTTCCCCACCCCCGCCCCCGCCCCGATAGGAAACATTTGATATGTTTTCCAAAAAAAATGAAAACTTTATTTTTTATTTTTCAGCTATCAAAAACTAAAATTTTATGGTAAAAAATACCAAGAACCAAAACATTTTGGCTTGGGTGATTTTGCTTTTTTGATTGAGCAGAAAACCAGAATCTTTCAGGCAAATTTTTTTTTAATTTTTAAAGAAAAAGAAACCCTATTCCTTCTCCCCAAAAAGGTTTTACAGAATTTTTTTCACAGCAGTAGCAATGACGAAGCCAAGTCAGTCAGGTCTGTTCCCGTGGAGCGCCCCCAACGGGGCTGTCCACGTCTATTTATTATAATTGGTTACATAAATTATTTTATTATACGCATGTACAAACTTAAGCTAACGTTTTGCCCCCTCTCCTGATTGGTGCTTTTATGCACTGCGTACTTTAGAGATATACACCTAGTCGGCGCTTAATCAGTGTGTCTCCTGACCGGCAAGTGTGGGGGGGTGGGAACCACTTCAGCCACTCTAAATATTGGGGGCGGTTTTCCTACCCCCTTAGTGCTTAAGAAGTGTAAAGTTCCTATACACAGCCTTACTGGCTAGTTTTCCAGTAAATAGACTGAATACTAATAATGGAACTTCCCCATCCCTAATGTCCCATTCCTAGTCAAAATCACTAGAAAAAGTGGCAAAGACTGTACTTCATTAGTATCTATCCTCTGCCAACATTCTGTATCCCTCTCAGTCAAGAATGTGACCAAGCTAAGGGACAGAGATGGCAGCAGAAATAGACATCTTCCATACAGATATGGTCAAATCTCTGTGGTTTGGAAAACTTTTTCACACGGAAGCCTACTTGCAATAAGAAAAAGCTAAGAAGAACAAAGAGGTATAAAGGAGACAGAAGGGACATACTGAGGATGAAGAGGGGAAAGAGAAGCAGTGAAAGAGAGAGAAGGGAAAACAAAAATGCCAGACAAAAACACGTGACTAAAGTCTAGGAGAGCAGGAGTGGAGCACACTTTGGCTTTGATTCTATTGCTACTCTCAATTTCCTGCATTTTGGTGTCTAGCTATCACAAATCACTGTTGCTGTATAACATACCACTTCATCTTTAAACTAGAATAAGAGTAAGTAATAGCTATATATAAACGGGGATATTCTTAAGGAATTCATCATTCGTATCAGGGGCAGCTCCAGGCCCCAGCACGCCAAACGCGTGCTTGGGGTGGCATGCCGCGGGGGGGCGCTCTGCCGGTCACCAGGAGGGCGGCAGGCGGCTCCGGTGGACCTCCCGCAGGCGTGCCTGCGGAGGGTCTGGCTGGTCCCACGGCTTCTGTGGGACCAGCGGACCATGGGACCAGCAGACTCTCCGCAGGCACGCCTGCGGGAGGTCCACTGGAGCCGCGGGACCGGCGACCAGCAGAGCGCCTCCCGCGGCCATGCCGCCGTGCTTGGGGCGGTGAAATGTCTAGAGCCGCCCCTGATTTGTATTTCAGTGCTTTTATGCAATGGCTCATCGGCTGGCAATTAAAAAAAATTGCCTCTAATTGTGCACATTGGAAATAAGTGTGTGCAGGAGTTTCTGTGTGCAAAAAGGCTTTTGTGCATGCAAACAGTGCATCTGTACACACAATTGGAGTCTAGGGAAAGGCCAACTGGACATACAGTCCAAAGGGCTAATTTCTAACCTGAGATTTTAAAGGTAATATTTGTTTAAAATACAGCTGATGGGGGCAAGAGGTTTTGTTTTGTTTTTTAAAACTTAGTTTCTTTGGCTTTTTTTTTTTAGCAGCATTTAATACAGTTAATCTGTTTTGTGGTATTGTCTGGAATTAGGTTAAACTGGTTTAGTTTTAACTGACATATTCAAGCCAAATATCTGTAAAATTAAATCCTATTAAGAATGGAATGTTATTGATATATCCTAGAATTATTTTGGGCATTTGTCCCTTTCTGATAATTTATTATGTATGAATATTGTGATGGCAGGTGTCACTGTTAAACATAGTCTTCCAAGTTGTTTTCTTTAGTGTGCAAGAAAATGTTCAGTCTTGGGCGGACATGCCATTTAGTTGTTAGTAATTTTAGTTATGTAAAGCTCTGTGTAGAGGAGGTGGCCCTTGGAAAAGGAGCTGTGGGAGCAAGTCAAAGAGTTTGCTGTCTGCCTTGGTCTCTGATTGGTGCCAATTCTTGAGGCAGAGTTGCTCCCTGGGAACCAGGCACTAGGCTGCCATTGCTGAAAGGATTACCTGAATGCTGTTTGACCACCTCTGCTCCAGGACTGGTGTATGTGCAAATAAAAAAGTTGCATTTACCCAGACTCCACTGTGACAGGTCTCCCCGGGGTCCCACCTGGAACTGGGGTACATCTGAGCCCTCTGACTCACCAGCCTGGGCTCAATCTCAGCACAGAGTTGCTGTGAACCAGTCCTGCTCTTACACTTTCACCAGCACAGGCAGGGACACACCACAGCTGCAGTTGCATACAAGGCTTTGGCCAGCCACAGCATGAACCAACAGTAGAGAGGCTGCAGCCAAAATAACCCCCAGCTCCCCATCCTAAGACCCCAGAGCTTGTACCATCCTTCCCTGGTCAAAATCCTGACTCAGCTCACCTCTCCCTCAATGTGGAGAGGAATATGCCGAATACACTTGTGTTAAACCGAGCTGAGATTTTCTTCCAACACTTCAGTCGAAAGCACACTGGTTTAGATTAAAACATAAAACAAGTTTATTAACTACAAAAGATAGATTTTAAGTGATTGTAAGTGATAGCAAACAGATCAAAGCAGATTACCTAGTAAATAAAACAAAACTGCAAACTAAGCTTAAGATAACTAGAAAGAGAGGATATGAATTAGCAATTTCTCACCCTGACTGATGATACAAGCAGGTTTGCAGATTCTCAAGCACAAGCTGCACTTGCTTTGCATGCTTAGGCTCCCCACCCCCATTCCAAGTCCTTTTCTTCCGGAGCTTCTCTCAGGTGTTGAGTTGTGGAGAAGTGAAGAACAATTCATGATGTCACTCCCTGCCTTATGCAGCTTTTCCATAGGGTGAGAACCCTTTGTTTCAAACTTGGTTCCCAGACCAGTCTGTGGGAAAATACAGGTACCCAAGATGGAGTTCAGATCCATGTGTCTGGTCATATGCCTTGCAGAGTCATGGCATTGCAGCCGCCATTATTTACAGACTGGCCAAAACGTTCACAGGAAGGCTAAGCTATTCTACAGCCCATTGTCTTTGTTGATGAGCCATTGGCACTGCCTGGCTTCTTCATGGTTGTACCTGAAAGGCTGGCTGTGGGTGTTTTCCAGAGAAAGCCCATTTGAAATACAGATTCATAGTCAATATTTATAACTTTAGATAAATAATGATACATGCATATAAATAGAATAATCATATTCAGCAAATCATAACTTTTCCAGTGAAACGTTGACTGACCCATCTTGTACAAAAGGCATCATAATTATGCCATAATCATATCAATAATATTACTATGATAAATATGGGGCATAGTGTCACACCCACATCACTGGTTTCTCTTGCACTGGGAAGTTAACCTGCAAGTCACTGGAATCTACTGCTCTTGGGCAGATGGGTGATGCTGGTATTGGAATGGGACACAGGTGTCAGAAGAAGATAATATCCTGGATTTATCTTGCAAGCATTTTGCTTTTGTCTTTATAATACTGTCAGATTTCCAAAAGAAAGACAGAACCAATGGATTTGTGATATCTAGGATAGATTATAATTTACTATACACCACTATTGCCTGATTTTACAGCCAATGCTAAGAGACTGAAGCTGACATGCTGCAACTAGAGCTCCTATTGCAATGGTCCCCCAAACTTTTTACTTTGCACCCCTCCTTATCCCTGTACACACACACACCCCACAGTGGTGTTTGGGAACCAGGGCCGGGGCTGCGACTGAGAGCAGGGCCATGGTTGGGGCCGGGGACTGAGGCTGGAGCTGAATATCACAGCTGGGCTGGGATCGAGGGGCTGAGACCTGGGCCTAAGCTAAGGATGGGTCTGTGGCTGGGAGAGGGGCTGGGCCAGGAGCAGAGTCGTGGCTGGGCCGTGGTTGGGATTGGAGGCTGGGGGCAAGGCTGGGGCTGGGAGCTGAGCTGCAGCCAAGCTGGCAGCTGGGGCTGTGGACAGGTGTGGGGCTGGAAGCGGAACCACGTCTGGGAGCTGGAGTCAGAAGAGAGCTGGGGGCAGAGTGGGGCTGGGTGGTGCTTCCTCCCCACCCCCTGTGGGGGACTGGCATGTGCCCCGGTGTACCCCCCTGAATGTTCCTCCATGCTCTCCTCGGGGGCGCACCCCACAGTTTGGGGACCACTGGCCTATTGTATCTGGGGTACCTAATTGTTATTTTACTCTAGACAGTCTGTGAATTTATTGGCTGGTCTTAAATATAACTCATTTGTTTGGGGCTTGTGCTTTTTAATGTTTATAACCAGGGGTTGGCAACCTCTGGCACACGGCTCGCCAAGGTAAAGCACCCTGGCAGGCCGGGCCAGTTTGTTTACCTGCTGCATCGGCAGGTTCGGCTGATCGCGGCTCTCACTGGGCGCGGTTCACCATCCCAGGCCAATGGGGGCGGCGAGAAGTGGCGTGGGCGAGGGATGTGCTGGCCATAGCTTCCCGCCACCCCCATTGGGCCTGGGACAGCGAACCACGGCAACTGGGAGCCGTGATCAGCTGAACCTGCTGACCGCAGCAGGTAAACAAACTGGCCTGGCCTGCCAGGGTGCTTACCCTGGTGAGCCGCGTGCCAGAGGTTGCCGACCCCTGGTTTATACAACAGAGGTGAGATAAGTTTTCTTGACATTTGAAGAAATGAATGTTTTAATTTTTAAAATAAAAAAATGAAGTGGAGTGTATGTTAGAGGCAGCTTTTGTGTCTGAACTGCTAGTTACCCAGGGCCATTTTTTGTAAAGGCAGCTTGTATAAATGTATTTTTAGTTTATTATTTTTTATTATTACTTCACTCTTGGCTAGCTCCCAAAATGACTTTTTAGTACTTATACAGCTCCTTCTCTTCTGTGCTTTGCTAAGTGTCTCAGTCAGAGACAGAAGTATGCTAGAATGTATTGAAGCCAAGAAAGCTGAGATAACAAAGGCCATTTCCGTTTTCTGCAGAGAAGAGAGTGAAGATAGCTGGGCCATGTCTACACTGGGGTTTTTAGCCATCAATATGGATATACTGTAGCAAACCCCTAGAGTTTGCCCAGTGGGGCAAATTGCACTTTCTGGGTATAAATAATGTCATCTCTAAGGGCTTGCACTCATGCAGCTATGCCAGAGGCTAAAATCCTGGGGTAGACAAGGCCTTATTTCAGCATAGCTCCAATGAATGTGTGACAGAGAACAGGAGCATTTTCCTGGCACTTGATGTGCAATTGGGGTTAACTTCCAGGGCGTCCAAACTGGCTCGCAAAAGGCATGTGGCTTTGTTAAAGTTAAAGCACAGCTCGCAGAGCCCTCCCCTGCCCTGCATTCTCTGTTTACCAGACTAGGGGGAGGCGGGGGCTTAGGCCTTTTGCACTGTGGTGGTGTGGTTGGGCTAAGGGCTTCTGCCCAAGTGGGGAGTGGGGTCTCGTGGCTTTGGCCCCGCAGGAGTCGGCTGCTGGAGCTTGGGGCTTCAGTCGAACTCATCTTGCTCCTTTCCTTCCATGGGACCTATGGGGAAGGACTGGAAAAATGACTGTTGGGAGACAGAAGAAAAAGACTGCCCTCTGGGATAAATCCAATCCTTATTTAGGCAAAAACTCTCATTGAGCTCAGTATGGCATAAGGACTGCACCCTGCATACACTAGTGTTGTTTAATCTAATTGCACGTTTGCAATAGAAAATACCACTGGGTCCCATTCTGCCCTGTGCATGGGAGCAAAAGAGACTAAGAAAGGCTATTTTTGCAGCAGGGTTTTTTAAATCTATAGACTTAACTGTGTGGTTGGTTAATTAGTTAGCTAACAGTGATTTCAGCAGAGGAGGAGAAAGAGTCTGCATGGATTTTCTATAAGCAAGTGGAGGGAAGATGTTGTTGCAGTGCTTTTGACTCAGCAGACTGTATAGATTTGGGTGAGATTAGCTCTCTGGTTGGGAGAGTCAGCAAACCATCTGGTGCCCTAGTTTCAGGTGGGGGCCAGACCAATGTAGGCCTCCTGACCACAAAATGAGGAAGCTGTTACCCGTGATGGTGGGGTGGCAGGGGGATGCAGGCCTATCCGCTTCACTGTGTCCCAGCCCGGGGCCCTAACAGTAGTGGAATGGTCCACCACTGGGTCAGCGGGGAAATCTGATCGCAACATGCTGGCCGACTTGCAATCAGTCACAGAGCTGAACCCCATTCAGCTTCCCTGGCTCCTTCCTACACTCTCAGTGCAGGGGTACCTGGGTTCTAGGGGTGTCTTCGGTCTTGCTCAAGTAAAACAGCAAGTGGCAGCCCCAACAGCTCCTCAGTGTCTGGCAGCTCCAGAAGTCCTTCCGGGTCTCTGGCCCTGTAGCAGCCTCCATCATATCTGGGCTCCAGCAGTGATGAGAGAGACATCCTGCTCCTCTGGCAGCTCTGCCCCAACTGAGTCAGAGGACTGGCCTTTTATAGTTCCAGTTCCTGTTTCTGCTCCGCCCCTCTGCTTCCGGCGGGTGGCCATGGGAATACAGTTCTGCCCACCAGGGGGTGGCCGCGAGGTGGGAGACCATGCCCCCTCGCTACACAAAGATTTGCTAGAAGATCAGTGCAGCAGGCTAGCTGGAGAGTTTAACTGGTTTGCTTTCTAAGCTCTATCTTCTGTTCCTTTGCAATGCCAATGTTCCATTGAAATTGCAGTGGAACAATATATGGCAGTTCTGGCTAGGGCTGCCAATTTTCTAATCACACAAACCCAAACACCCTGGACCAGCCTCTACTCCGAGGCCCTGCCCCTGCCCTGGCCCCTTCTTGGAAGGCTCCGCCCCTGCTCATTCCATCCCCCCTCCCGCGGTTGCTTGCTCTCCCCCACACTCATTCACTCACTCATTTTCACCTGGCTGGGACAGGGTTGGGGTGTGGGAGGGAGTGAGGGCTCCGGCTGGGGCTCTGGGGTGGGGCTGGGGATGAGGTTTGGGGTGAAGGAGGGGGCTGAGGGGTGAAGCCAAGTGCTTCAGAGTGTGGGAGGAGGCTCAGTGCTGAGGCAGGGGTTGGGGTGCAGGAGGGGGTGAAGGTTCCAGCTGGGGGAGTGGGCTTCTGGGGTGAGACCAGGGATGAGGTTTGGGGTGCAGGAGTGGGCTCTGGATGGGGGCTGAGGGATTCTGAGTGTGATAGGGAGCTATGGGGCAGGGGATTTGGGTGCAGGAGTGGGGTGTGGACTCCAGGAGGGAGTTTTGGTGCGGGAAGGGACTCAGGACTGGGGCAGAAGTTTGGGGGTGCAGAAGGGGGAGGGGTGTAGGCTCCGGGCGGCGCTTACCTGAGACTGCTCCCAGAAGCAGCGACATGTCCCTCTGGCTTCTAGAGCCAATGGGAGCTGCAGAGCCGGTGCTCGGGGTGGGGGCAGCGTGTGGAGCCTCCGTGGCCGCTTCTACACCTAGAAGCCGGAAGGACATGCCGGCCATTTCCCCGGAGATGTGCGGAACGAGGTAGGGAGCCTGACTTTTAATGGCCCAGTCATCACTGGGTGTTCCGGTCGAAAACTGGACATCTGGCAACCCTAGTTCTGGCCTGTGTTTTGCTTCATGTACCAAGTGCACTGGGCAGAAATGGAGTAATGAAGCTGACCTAAAACTTCTGCCCAACTTCTGAAAGTCTGGTGCTTTATTCTGTCTCTTGCTGTAGGCCGCCTTATGGATTTTCGGCAGAATATGTCACATATTCCCTCCCCTCCCCACAACAAGGCATCTGTATTCTTGTTTACAGTTCAGAACGGCTTTCAGACAGACTCTTCTCAGTATCAGCTTCTCCTTCACTCCTTTTCCTGCCAATGCTGCACACTTCCTATGTTTTTAAAACAATCAGAGGGCTAGTCTTTAATTACCAGGAAATCAATCCGTCAGCACGACTGCTTAGTATTCAAAACTTCAAAGGAATAACACGCTGCAGAGATCATATTTTCCTCTTTATATATGCAGGGGTTTTTTAATTCATGGCATATTCATATTATTTGGCTAGGTGAAGGAGTGCTGCACTCCTACTGGCAACTTATTAATATCTCTTTGCCTGGGTTAACAATTCAGACTTAATGATAAGCTCCTCGTTGGCAAACTCATTTATGCTTGATTTTGGGAGCACAAATGGCTGTTATGGAGGAGCAGCTTCCTCTTCATCTGAGCACATCCTGTGTTAGTTAAATGCCTTAATCATAAACATATGTTACAGGAAATATGGTCATAGCACATAGTCTCCTTTTTTCCTTAGACTTATGACTAAAGGGCACAGTCAGTGTTGGTGAGTTTAAAAATTTACATTTCTTGACAGTCATCTTATTTTCAGGTTCTGAACTTCCCGAAAAAAGCATTTCTTGTACTATACATACACACCACTATCACAGCTAAGTATCTGTTGCCTACAAAGCATTATGGTACCATTTTAATTAAGGTGAAAATGGACTGTTAGATGCATTGTGATGGTGTGGGGGGGTGTTTGGTTTGTTTTAATTTTCAGCCTACAGAAATGTCTAAGGTTTGAGGCTTAAGGGGGCTGACCCTACACTGTTTTTTTTTTCCTAAAAAGAAGCCTTATTTCTGTTTAAATCAGTGGAAGAATGACTTCTGTAAAAGTGCCATGTGCCCTTCGCTTGGACAAGAAACCAAATGCTCTCAAACATAATTGTGGAGAAGTGTATTTGAACACAAAAATACTGTAACCTCTTCAAAATTTCCTTAGGCTAACTGTCTACACTAATCCCTTATGTTCAGTGTAACTTATTGTCTGGTGCTCTTGTGGGTTTGTGGTGAATAAAGCCACCCCCAAGCCGATGTTAAGTTACACAGGCCTAAGCGCTGGTGTGGACAGCTACCCACCGCTTTGTTTGGTGGGTGGATTAAGTCAATGGGGAGAGTTCCTCCTCCCCGTTGGCTATTAAGAGTAGCTACACTAAAGAAGCTGCTTACAATGGCGAAACTGCATCCAATTTGCAGCAGCACTGCACCGCACTCTAGTGTTGCCCATAGCCTCAGTTTACAATACTTGTCCAGACTTATGCCCTCTAGAGATAAAAGTCTATCCACCATATCTGTTTCACAACCCTAGTTTCCATTGTGCTACCTAAATTGCTTTAAACATTATGGTACTTCTGAGATACAGCGCTGCATATCAGCCATGGAGTACACTTTCAAACCCCACAACCCTTGTATCATTTTAACCCCCTGTTACAAGGAAACATTACCCAAAATGGAAAATATTAATGTCTTAGAGAACATATTCTGATACTAGTTACTTGCCTAGAGTAGTACCTGACTCCATGAGTAATCCCATCCGACTTCAGAGGGTCTTCTTGATGCGAAAGTGCACTCCTTCCGAAGTCAGTAAGAGATATGGAAATCTGATCCATACATATTTAAATACATAACTATTTAATACAATGCTAATTAATGGTCTACTTCTCACAGTTGTTATGC
This sequence comes from Mauremys mutica, assembly GCF_020497125.1. Lineage (NCBI taxonomy): Eukaryota > Metazoa > Chordata > Testudines > Geoemydidae > Mauremys > Mauremys mutica. The sequence continues at coordinate 256,175,493 of NC_059072.1, forward strand.
TGGCAAAAATCCCACTAAGTTATTAATAGTGGACTTTAAGCCCTGTATAAAGTAACTGAAGGATTGGGCAGTAGTTAAATTATACCAAGTCAGGTACACTGCACATTCATACAAAGCATATCTTGGAATGTCCAATATTGGCAGCAGCCAAAGGCAAAGCAGTGAAAAAAAGGGGGTGGTGTGCAAGAGTGGTGGTCACTTTCTGGGGGAGGGGATGTGCAGCAGAGCAGGGGGGGGTTTGCACAGAAGGGGGGACGGCGGGGGTACAGGAACAGAGAAAAGGAGATTCAAAGGGTGAAGAGAGGGGTCTTCTCTAAGAAGAATAGGAAGTGGAGAGGGAAGAGAGCAGGAGAGGGGTCGGCAACTTACTTTATGGCACAACCAGGGCATCCCTCATGGAACCGTTGAGATCTAGCCAGGGTAAATAACCCAAAAGCAAGCAACGTCCGGCTCGGTCGAAGACTGCCCTGGCGTGGCCGGGCCAATTTTGTTTACCTTGCCACATTGGCAGTTCGGCCAACCGCGGCTATGCCCACTGGCCGCAGTTTTTGCTATCCCATGCCCAATTGTGGGGCTGCGGGAAGGCAGTGCGGGGCCAAGGGATGTGCTGCCGTGGCTTCCCCCCCCACCCCCATTGGCCTGTGACATTGAAACCGTTGCAGCCAGTGGGAGCCGGAGGTCTTCCGAACATGCCGGACGCTGGCAGGTAAACAAAACTGGCCCGGCACACCAGGGTGCCTTACCCTGGGCAGAACCATAGTGCCAGAGGTATGGCCCGGACAACCTGGACATATTGTAGACAGAGGCCCATACATTCATATTGTTATGATTCCTCTGCCACAAAACTACACCTTTAGAAGAAACTAGGGTGTTATGCTTAAATACCATAGGGTAATAGGCATGTATCCACTACAGTTTAGGTCGACAGAGTTTATGCTGCTTTTAATTAAAACCGCTGTTGCATGTGCACGCTATGCTCCTTGTGTCTGCAGAGTACATCCACACTAGCAGAGCTCTTGCATCGACAAGCAGAGGAGCAGTGCAGTGTGGGTAGCTTATTCCACTGTGTCCACTGGCTGCAGGGTGCTTTGGGAAGGGGTTGGCAATGCCTCATGGGGCAGGTACAGTGTCACAAAGATGCAGGTTTCTCATTTCAGGAGAGAGCAGTGAATTTCCACCTTAAATGATTTTCTCTTTGCTGCCAGAGCAGAGTGACAATGATCAGCGGATCAGAAACATCCTGGAGCTTTGAAAAAGGGAGGGCCGCTCATGCCTGTGTAGCCTTGGATGCAGAAGAGTGTGAGTTCAGAAAACATGTTAGCAGACAGATGGAACACGGTGGGCATGTAAGTGGGATGACCTGGGGAAGGGCCAGATATGGCAACATAAGGAAGGGCAGTGTCTACACTGACACTTTTGTTTGCATTGAACAATATGCTGCAAAAAGCTTTGATGCCTCTTGTGTCATTTTATTTTAGTCAGCAAAACAGTGAGAATCTTGGCTGAACAAAAAGTAGCTTTGTAGTGTATTGCAAACCCTCCACTGTTATTGTCAGCAAACGGCTGGCTTTTAGATAACAAAACTGTAACAGTAGTAAACTAGGTGCCTAGATCCTGACGTGATCTCAGGCCTTAGCTTTTTAGTCTTAGGAACAGAAGTCCTTTAGGTCTGGTCCCAACACAAACTTGTGTACTTTAAACTGGGCTTGGAAAGCCAGAGTCCAGTGTTGACTGGTCAAATACATAATATCAACTGGCCCATGTATTAAATCTTAACTCAGGGGTGGCACAAATTTTCTGGCCTGAGGGCCATATTCTGGGTGGAGAAAATTGCAATGTAGTGGGCCCTGAAGGTAGGGCAGGGGCAGGGGGCTGGGGTGGGGGAGGGGGTGAGGTATGCAGGAAGGGGTTCAGGGCAAAGGGGTTGGGGCACAGGAGGGGATGGTGTACGAGGGGGCTCAGGGCAGGAAGTTGGGGTGCAGGAGGGGCCCTCAGGGTATGGGGATAGGGGTGCATGGTGCAGGAGGGTTTTGGGTGCGGGCTCTGGCCCAGCGCCACTTTACCTTGAGCTGGCTCTGGGGTGGCAGCGGTGCAACAGTGGGGCTAAGGGCAGGCTCCCTGCCTGGCCTGGCCCCACTTCCTCCCGGATGCGGCCAGCACCATGTCCCTATGTACCCTATAAGGGATGGTGAGCAGAGGGCTCCACGTGCTGCCCACTTCCTGTGGGTACCTCCCCCAAAGCCTCCCATTGGCTGGAGGTTTCCCCGCAATCCCGCAGGCAGAACCCAAAGCCCTAGACTGGCCCGATCCGGCCACATGGGCTGTATTTTTGCCCATCCCTGATCTAAACAGTCTGATATTCCGCCAGCAAGAACGCCCTGATGTAGGTGGTCGCCTACCTTTTTCGTTGCATACACGGTGCCATTTGTTAAGCAAAGCCGACTATAAATGTCTTGATCACTCATTTTTCTACATGCTGAGGCCACCTGTTGAGAAAAAGATGAACTAATTGAAAGCTGAGTAACTTGATTGGCTGGAATATTCTCGAACAAATATTGTAAGTATGGATTTCTATGATTTGTATACCAGGCCCATCAGTTGTACATGGTTAAAAGATATAGTCCCTGCCACAGAGTTTACAATCTAAAAAACTGATTAGACAAACATACGGAAATGAAGTCTGAATGGAGTGGGGCGGGAAAGGAGGGTGCACAGTCATTTAAACTTATTTCCCCAACACAAAAGAGATGCACAGCCAGTAAGCTGCTTTCAAGAGTTGGCCTTGCTGCCTACCTAGCATAAATGCACATTAAAATGATCTTATTGCTTTTATAAGTTGCTATGTGTTTGTTTTAATTTCTGTTTAACTTCATTTTTGTTTTGCAACTGTTCAGTCCTTGAATAAAGTTCCCATTTAACTGCTAACCTAACATTGCTACGAAGGTAATCATAAATAATTATTTCTTTCACTTAGCCATTAGAACTCAATTTCAGTTGAGATATTTATGCCTAATTTACAAAAACCAAGG